>NC_057813.1:310531066-310537122 GCF_018294505.1 Triticum aestivum | reverse complement strand
CACTCTCAGAGACACACAGAACTACTAGTAGTGAGCCTTTATTGATAGTATCTCGTACACCTAACACTGAAGCTTAGCGCTCTCTCTCTCTCTCCCCCTCCCTCTAGAATCACTCAGCTCCTCTCTCACTGTCTCCGTGTTGTTTATCACATGCACAACACAAGCTGTTTTGGTGACTTGTTGCCTCACACAGCCAAAGCCTTTTCTCTTGTTGATGCACTACAAGCTTATCTTACAAAGATGGCATACATGTCTATTTATAGGCTACATCAACCTGACCTTGACCTCCAAGGCTCCAAACGGACCTGAACAATACAGCTCAGAAGCAGCTAGCTATACTACTCCACCACCAGTACAAACAGCTGATTTACTACTGTCATTTATAGCTCTAGCACAGAACAAGCACAAACCAAATTGACTACTAGCCGACTGCATACTTTTCTCTACTATTAAAGGTGAACCTGCCGTTGTCGTCATGATGGTTCGACCTCATCCTTCCCACGTACAACAACCATCGACCGAAAAACTCTCAGGCGCAAGGGCCACGATCGTAGGATCCCGCACGGGGAAGAAAAACGCTGGAAAAAAGCCCCACGTAAGACTGTCCCAAAAAACCGAAAGAACCACACGTTCTCCATCTCCTCCACGATCTCCATCTCGACTTTCTCAAGATCTCTCACCAGAAAATGAACCACCCGGCGCCTCCCTCTCCCCCACATCACCAAAACTGCGGGTGGTAGTATGACCGCAATCCAATGCAAGGGTGGGGAGGGAGGTCGGGGTGGTCTGTGGTGTGACGCATGCCGAGGAGGAAGAGGAGAGGTACGCTGGCGGTGGATCAGGTCGAGGATGAGGAGGGGAAGTGCGATCCGGTACTGTGGGCAGGTGCTCACCGGAAAGCCGCGCAGATGGGCGCTACCGCCATCAACTCGAGCAGGACCGTGGCCACCATGCTCTGCCTCTTTACGCGTGACGATCTGAAGGGTGCGCCGTGTGCTCTTTTTGGTCTGCAATTTTAGTTTTAGATGCACGAGTGGCGGCGTTGCGACGCGCTGCGGCGGGTTTGCAGGAGGAGCTGCGATGCGAGGAATGGATCTGAGAGCCCTCCTGTGAGAGAAGGCGATGGCGACTCCTCGAGTGTGTGCAGATTTGGCGTGTGGTTGGCCTCGGCCTAGCGTGGCAGTGGCCCGAGGCATGCGTGGTTACAGTCGTTAGACTGTTCTCCGCCACAAAAAAGGTATACCACTTTCTAGCCGTGTCATTTGATTTTAAGTAGTCTTCAGTCACCTATTTCTGCTTTCATTTCATATCGGTATTTGTACTTTGGACCATCGTCAAACATTATGCTCGTTCTTTGGATCCTAATAATGGGCACACATTGTGGATGGCTTAACTGGCTCTATAGAGGAGGTTTGATCTGAAGTACTCTATTCTTTGTAAAGGTGTTCATTAGAGTGCAACTAATTCATTGTTTATTTGCGAGCATAAACTTGGTGTCCAAGCACCTAGAATAGACACGAAAGAAAAATATAGTGATCCGGCTCACAATGAAGGTGCCATTACTTGAGTGATATACATTTCTCTCTATATTTTAGAAGCAGCAAATTCAGTTAAAGGATACATGTTTTCTTACATTTGTTTTTCTGGTCTTCCCTAGAAGCTGAGGTTTAGTAACAGATGTCTCAGGAAATAATATGGACGGAGATTACTTGATCTTGACAAAGGCATCATCACCACAAATAAGTACTCCCTCCGTAAAGAAATATAAGAGCGTTTAGATCACTCTTATATTTCTTTAAGGAGGGAGTAGTTGATGTCATCATTCATGAAATCTGTCTAGGATGACATCAAGGAGAAATATAAGGTCTCTTCCTCGTTGTTGATGTCGGATCGATAAAAAATGATGATTGCAATGCTACTTCCTATTCAGTCTTGCCATGTTGATGCATGCAAGTTATTGCTCACTTTCGGGGCACTGTAATTACCTGCAGGAGATATACGCCGCACTTAATTCTCAAAGTACAGTCAAATTTGCAAAGCCTCTAAGGAGGTTATTTCTCTTGATGGCATGCTTTCATTGGAGATGACAATGCATATGATTTATTAGCAAAGTTCTAGGTGGCATTATTATGGGTGTATTTCGATATCCATTGTACTTGAAAATCATGGAACAACCCTGATTATTTCCCTCCATCTTGAAAGGATTTGTGGGTGTTTCCTTTTTGTTTTATATCATATATCATCAATTACATTGCTGCCGTATTATTGTGCATGCACCTTTTAGCTTTCTTGATGTGGCAGCTTGCACATGTGTTTTGGGTTACATTAAATAGTGTAGATACACCAGTGTTGTTGAATCACATCTTTCATCACACATCAGTCATCCTATTGAAAGTCAGTAGGCTCCCTTGTGTACTCAATGGTGTTTGTGTTGCAATAACTGATCAAATATTTTACCTGGATGTATATCGAGTAGGATTATACGTCTATCAAATATGATTTCAACATTTAATGAGTCGAAAAGGCCAGTGTCAGCATCTAAATATTCAGTATCCACCCTTGAGCTTGATACACGGTTTATATACTTATGTGTGTTTTCTCCTGCAGATTGGTATTACTAATATTAGTAATATATGCTTATACGCTTTTAAGGTCTCGAACATGTCCACTTCCAGAGGCCCTTGGGAATAAACTATCATTTGAGATAGCTGCTGGACTGAAAGATCGAGTATAACCATGATTCCGATTTGTCCTTTGCCAAGTAATGCCATTCCTGTATCAAGTGTAATTATACAGTCTGAATCTTTCAGTCGCATACAACAAAGTATGGTGGGAAAACTCATGATTGTAAGTCAGCACGTTATTTTGGTTCAAAAAAAGTTCAAAGTAGAAAGATAGGTCGATGGTGCATGTTCAGTACTTTCGAAAGCTACCGCATTTTCATTTGTCTGTCCTGGTAAAGATATAACCAGTTTGTTCTCCTTGGAAAATTTGCACTATGCTAAATGTTCTAACTACTACAGATATCACCTGAGATTTTTGCATTTGTTTTCTCCCATTGAGTAGTTAATAGTGCATTTTTCTGTTGCCCGATTTCCAGTTTGTGGTTATATGATGTATCCATTATTTTACATGCCTATAACTTGTAAAACTGAATGTGGACTTTGGGGGAAAATTTACAGTTAAACTTAGACCTCTCAGTCATAAATATGTACTCTTCCATATTTGCTTTCTCACTGGATCACTGAATACCATGGCATATTTCTTGCTTGTCATGGAGCAATATCATAATTTGTTCCACTGGGAAAATGAGAAAATTGGCACTATTGTCTCTTGTTTGCTGTTCTTTAGTGAGAGTTGTGTAAAATTGATTGCATCTTTCCTTGCAGGGAGCAGGACATACTCAGGCACTGTGGAAGGATTCTGAATTATTGTTTATTAAAAGCTGCAGATGATTCTGTAACTGGAAAATTTGCACTATATGTTTCTTAATTAGTCATTATCATGTACCTTAGCAGGGAGTAGTAGATGGATGACATAAAATAGATGCGTTAAAGTAGTTGATTCTTTTCCCCGAAAAAAAATGTAGTTGGTTCTTTTTTGGTGATGTAGAGCTAAAGCAACCTATAGACTGGTAAACATTTTAAATCACGAAGTGGATCTTGTACTTTGTAAAATGAGATTTGCACAAGCTGAGAGCTGCATTGCTGAGATATTCTCCTCCCCCACCAGTTGGTATAGTGCTGAATCCAGGGGAGAAGCAGAATAGAAAACCCTTCTCTTGAGCGCTGACCAATAGATTAGTTCCTCTTTTTTAACTACTAGCAGATAAGGCGCTTCCTATACATGAACCAGATTCTTGCACTCTCATGTTGATCCTTATTGTTCTTCAACACTGGGATATTTTTCATCTTCATCTTACATGCACTTTGGACATAACGACATTATGTATTTTGTTGTAACGCATTGGCATGAGGAATACAGAATTAACATTGATATTCATTCTCAAGTTTCCTTAGAAATCCAATTTCAATAGGATCCCCATGCCTCATTAGCCCCTGCGGATCAATTGCAGTTGAGCAAACACGAATGAAAACGAGCAGGTGTATAATATCCCATCATCTCTCGCAATATGCGAGGACCATTTCATATATTTTCTAAAGTTCTAAACAGGTGCCAAAACCATGTAAAAACAAGATGAACTTTTTTTGAAGTGACGACAGTGTGCTTGAGCAGGCGTAGATGAAGAGAATAGAAAATGAAGGAAGGAGGGACAGGAAGGAAGATGTTGCTTAATCTTCTTACAAGGAGAGCGTGGTTAAGATGACATGACAACCGCCTAGGAAATAAGCGAGAGATAGTTATTGCTATATGGAAGGAAACTATACGTCGTCATGCTCAACACACTTTCAAATTATAACATTTTTATCACTTTGTGTATATATCTTGTTATCCCGTGGCAACGCACGGGCATTAAACTAGTACTAGGTAAGTGTTGGCCTGAACCGACCTATACTAATGCCTAGTTAATTAAGCACAGCACACAAGGATTATATCTAACATTCTCCCCCTAATCCTTGCGTGCTACCTTGGCCATTCCAGTCCTTGCTTTAAGCTCGTGACTAGTCACGGCACCAAACCATGCTTTATCAGCCTCACACTTAACTCTTCTTTATGATGACATCACACCACTGCCACCGGCTTCACACCAACTATCTATCGGCATCACACGGATACACTTCCTGTGACAATGGCATCACACCGACCCCGCCTAACGATAGCTTCACACCACCGTCTTTGTTGGCCTCACGTCCACGCTTCATATGACAATGGCATCACGCCACTGTCATTTGTGCAGAGTCCCTAACGGCATCACATCGCCAGGAGTGCACTAACCTCAACTCTCGCAGGAGCAAGAAGTGCTTTGTGTTTCTTCTCTGGACACTCATAAGTATAATGTCCAAAGTCATCACAGTTGTAGCACTGCACCTCGCTTTTATTTTGCGTCCACGGCCACGGCCTCCCATCATGAGAAGTTGCTCCTCTACACCACTCGGCTCCAGCCCCTTGAGGAGCTCCTCATGCGCCTTGAGTGACCCAATGGCCTCCTCCGTGGCCATCTTGTTGATGCCATTAAGCAGCGCAATCGATGAAGCAACAAGGATGAATTTGTTGGAGACAGCTCGCAACAGCTTCTTCACAACATACTTCTCCATCGGGTCTCCAAGCTCACGAATATACCCCACAAGTGTCGTGAATTTCGCCGCAAAATCATCCATGGACTCTCCATCAGTCATCTTGAGGTTATCAAACTCCGAGCATAAGGATTGAATCCTTGCTTCTCGAACACGCTCTACACCCACATGCATGGAGCATAGCGCTGCCCACATATCATAGGCCGGTCTCCTTCTCTCCAACAGGCGGCAACGGCGCGTCGATGGTTGACTGGGACATATTTGTCAAGGCCAGCTCCTGCATGCTCTCGTCAACCTCCTTGGACGAGCTTTCGGGATCAATGGCATCCCATGCACCATTTGCTTGCAAGAGGTACTTCATCCTCATCGCCCATGCTGCGTAGTTGGTCCTTGTCAGTACGAGAATGTAATCCTCCCGGTTGCACTCTCAGACATACACACACACACAGAACTACTACTAGCAGTGAGACTTTATTGATAGTATCTTACACACACAGCACTAGCAGTGAAAAGCTTAGCCCTTCCTCCCTCTGTTGGAGCTCCCTCCCTCCCTCCCTCCCTCCCGAAAGCTTGGAGAGCTCCAACAGAGGGAGGAAGGAGCTAAGCTTGGAGAGCCGCTACCAACAACCGTGCCTCAGATTGGACCCAAGCTGGGTCATCTCCACGTCTGCGCACGTGATCTAGAAGCCTGGTGCAGACGCAATCCTGCGCGCTCGCGCGTACTCCAGATCAGTCCCGCCTCCATCAGAGTCGCCGCCACATGTGTCTACTGCTGCTGTAGCTGGCTGGTGCGCCTCGCCGCTCGTGGATCCCGTCCAAGGTCGCCGATCCGCTGATCAACTCTGTGTCCCTCCCTCCCTC
>NC_057813.1:310505739-310530744 GCF_018294505.1 Triticum aestivum | reverse complement strand
TTTTCTCACATGCACAACACAAGCTGTTTTGGTGACTTGCTGCCTCACACAACCAAAGCCATTTCTCTAGTTGATGCACTACAAGCTTATCTTACAAAGATGGCATACATGCCTATTTATAGGCTACATGAACCGACCTTGACCCCCAAGGCTTCAGACCAATCTGAACAATACAGCTCAGAAGCACCTAGCTATACTACCCCACTACCAGTACAAACGGCTCATTTACTGATGTCATTTATAGCTCTAGCACAAGACAAGCAAAAACCAAATTGACTACTAGCCAACTGAATACTTTTACTAGCTAAGTGTTGGTGTAAACTGACCCATAATAATGCCTAGTTAATTAAGCACGGCACACTTACAATTCATGCTACGACGACACTCAAAACGCGGATTGTAAGGACGAGTTGCAGCGCCGGAGACCTAAACTGACCCATAAAATGATAATGCCTAGTTAATTAAGCATGGTCTCCGGCGCTGCAACGCGTTTTGAGCTTTCTAGTTTTCTTTGTTTTCCGCTGCGTCCACCAAATCCATTGATATTTTGTGTTTCTCACGTCATAGGAGTCCACCAAACTTTTGTTCGTCAGCCTTTTTCAATAGGATTTCTGTGGCCTCTCTTTGCATTGTTGATCTAAGCTCATTCTCTTGCCGCCGAGCTTCTTTCGCCGTCGGTTTTCATGGGCCATGATTCTTTAAGCAATGCTTCATTCTCTTGACGTGCCATCTTCTTTTGACAACCCATCTTCTCTTGATACTTCTCTTGTATCTTCTATTGATGTGGTGTCTTCCTTTGACGTGCCATCTCTTCTTATCCCCTTTGGCGACTCGACAGGTTTTGAAGACTCTTCATGCTACAACGACACTCAAAACGCGGATTTGGATTATCATTTTTTTTCTAGTATTACACTTCTTCAAATGCAATGCTATTGCATGCGCTTTGCATTTGAGAAGGGGGGGGGGGGTGTTCGGAAGTATTAGTATTGGTCTAGGAGTAGGATTTTCTGCAATAGCTTGCCACAGAACTAGTTAAGGTTTTCGACGGTGTAAAAGTTCTTAAAGATCATGAAAAAAATACTGAACCAACACACCTATAATATAACATGATCCAACGGATGGATTAAAAATATATAACTGCATGTGTCCTGGACAAAAAGAACAAATGTTTCAATATATATTGATCCTGCAGTGAGCTTAAATGCTTGTTTTTTTCGCTGAGGACACATAAATGCATATTTTCACAATCACACCGTTGGATCATCTTATTAAATTAGAGTGAGGCTCCACTATTTATTTCATATTTTTTACTTACTTTTAAACCGTTAAATGTTTAGCAAGCCTTAACTAGTTCCGTGGCAAGCTACGATAGACACAGTTTTACTATATATATATATATATATGTGTATATATATATATATATATATATGCCCCTTGGGCCTTCTATAGAGAAGTTGCTTTCCTAACAATATATACTCGCTTATTTGCACAAAAACTTGGGCATTCATTAGAAAACCCTTGCACCAAAGTGGTGCCGCCCCTGATCCAGTGGTATGGCTATTGTGTCACATAATTCACATATTATCGATCTAAATGTGGTCAAACTTGAATCTTGGAATGGGTGGGCCATAGATGAGTACTATGTAAAGTAGAAAAAACAGGATTTGGAATGGGTGGGCCATAGATGAGTACTATGTAAAGTAGAAAAAACAGGATTTGCTTCATGATATTTAAACCGTAGACTCGGTGTGTGGTTGCTAAATTGTGGTGTGCTCAACTTATTTATAGTCTATTGCGGATAGAAGTAGCCGTGTAAACAGGAAAAGGATGGCTAGCCAAACCAAAGGATAAAATAGGTAAGAGCTGGTTAGGCAAAAGGGATTATCATAATCCACCGCAACACTGAACTCAGTAATAGAAACACATATATACTCCCTCTGTAAACAAATATAAGACATTTTAGGTCACTACTTTAGTGATATAAAACGCCTTACATTTGTTGACAGAGGGAGTAAGTAATAAGGATAAGCTCTGAGCAATTTTCGGCCAAATTTTGAGCAATTCGGTATGAAAATCAAGATAAAAGCTAGAGGACCTACCTCCTTTGAACAAATACATTAATATCTCTATCTCTGCCGTTCCCCCTTGACGAAACATCGATAACTGCTTGCAGTAACGAGCTAACAGCAGCCTGCAAACAATTTATGTAATAATTGAGGGAGAAGAAAATTCGAATCTCACCAAAAAATTGTAATCTGCAGCTGGCTTATTGAAAGATATCCATGTGGAATTAAGAAATACTCCCTCTGTTCACAAATATAAGATGTTCTAACTTTTTTGTAAATCGGATGTATATAGACACGTTTTAGTGTGTTCACTCATTTCTGTCCGTATATAGTCCATATTTTGAAATATCTAAAACATCTTATATTTGTGAACAGAGGGAATATTAAAATAAAGCATGTCAGTTGTGGTGCTTGGACCTAAGTTGATTAATAGTGGCAGCATCTTCACAAGTTCACACGTATTTTCCAGAGCAAAATCACTTCCACCAGGAAGCTTGTCACGCAGCCATAGAATACTGGGCCCAGCCGGATAAATCCTAATTGCTTTTATTGCTTTCCAAGTCAAGTTAGTTTGGTTAGTATGGATTGTGTTTAGATATCTCCTTGTTAGTTGAGTCGGTTCAAGTCTTTTGTAAACTACTGTCAAGCTCTCTGTTTTTAAGGCGTCCCTAAGGCGTCGCCTAAGCGACGCCTAGGCGTCAGGGCGCCCCAAGGAGCCAAGGCGTCGGCCTTGCCTTACATGTGTGCCTAAGGCGTCCGCCTTAGTCCTTAAGGCGTCCAAGGCGTCCGCCTAGGCGCCACTCTGCCTGCCTTAGGCAAATAAGGACGCCTTAGACAGAGCTGGGTGGTTTAGGCGGGAAACAGATAACTGGGAGGGAAGGAAAGGGCGGGAAAGTCTGTTTTGGCGCCAACAGGTACTAGAGGGAGAGAGAGAGAGACCTGTAACGATTTTCAGTTTCCCCCCACCCCCCAGGCTGGATCTGAGCTTCTCCCCCTCCTCTACAGCAGCTTCTCCCCCTCCTCTCTGGCAGCTTCCCCCTCCTCTCCAGCAGATCCCCCTCCCCCTCCTCTCCTGCAGTTCCTCCTCCCCCTCCTCTCCTGCAGATTCTCCATCCTCTCCAGAACAACAAGCAAGCAGCACCTCTCCGGCGGTGTATGGCTGTATGCCTAGTTGCCTAATGCCTACCAAATTCTACTTAATTCTGTTGCTTACAAGTCTCTAAGGCGTCACCTCACCTTATGCCTTAGCGCTTAGGCAGTGAGGCGCCCCCCTAGCACCTCGCCTCGCCTTACCGCCTTAAAAACATAGGCCAAGCTGCGCTATAAAGCTAGGCAATTAGCGTGTAATCAGGTATCAAAGAAAGAAATAGAGAAAAAAGGAGGTTTACCGGCGCCAAAACTACCATTGCCCCCGTCGAACATCCCACGATTATCCCCTCCGCAATCTAGGTCATGACAACTTGGCATGAGACGAACCGATTCTCCAATCCCCACCACCATCCCGCATGGTTACCAAGATCACCAAGCTTCTGGATGAGAAGTTGTCCGCCCACCAGAAAGAACTTCTGGGTGAACTGAAAGGCACTGTCTTCAAGAAATTTAAAGAGGGCACTGAGAAATGAGGGAGCAAGCAGCAGCCAATCGCCTGGGCATCGAGTGCCTCGAGTGGGTGGCTCCGGCAAGGGCCAGTACAGGGATAACCTAAAGACAGACACCATAACAGCCTGCCCACAACTGAAACCGGCGAGTGCAAACCCAAATTTCACAAGCTGGAGTTCTGAATCTTTGACGTCTCCGAAGACGCACTGCCATGGCTCACTCGTGTTGAGCAAATGGGCAAGGCACACCGGAAAGTGCAAGGAGTGGCTCACATCCTACCATCTGGGGAGGCACGGAGGCAGGCATCACTATGGTACCGACGCCTCAGACGTGCAAATAGCGTGCCTCCCTGGAGGGAGTTCAGTTTAATGCTGGATCGGTGTTTTGAGCCAAAATCCGGAACATCGAGCTGACAGGGATTAAGAACCTGCATCAAACCGGCTCCGTCGACGACTATGAGGAGCAATTTTTAACTCTCGTGTGCAGGTGCGAAGGACTTACAGAGGCACACCAGGTGGAGCCGTTCATGGTGAGTCTTCACAGGTCGATCCAGACCGACATCAAGCTCATGTACCCAGCGACACTAGAGGATGCCATGGATCATGCACGCGCGTAAGAGGAGTGTGACACGCCAGAAGACAGCAAGAGAGAAAGCTCTCATGCCCAAGGGAACCACTAGGGAGGTGTCAAGCCATCTACTCCAGAACATGCAGCTCCTCCCAAGGCGATGGTGGCGTTACCCAGCAAGCGGCAACTCATGTGGCTATCATGAACCGAGATGCACGAGCGGCGTGCCAAGGGCCTCTGCTACAACAGTGACGGCAAGTACAACCCCGGCCATCGCTGCAAGTGCCTTTATGCTTGTTGGGTGGATGTTTCCGAAGACGAGGCACCAACTGGACACAAGCACTGGTTCCGGAGTCTTCTTAGGCAGACTATTGCTCTTTCAAGCTCAAGAACGAGCTGCTTGTCGAAGGGGCGAGTGATGTCACGCCATGGGATACTGGGCTAGACAGATAGGTCCTAAACTCCTAATTGCGTTTATTGCTTCCCAAGTCAAGTTAGTTTGGTTAGTTCAGATTCTGTGTAGATCCTTCCTTGTTAGTTGAGTCGGTTCAAGTCCTTCCTAAACTACTGCCAAGCTGCGTTATAAAGCCAGGCAATTAGCGTGTAATCAGGTATCGATGAAAGAATTAGAGAAGAGGGGATGTCTACCTCACCACGGCTCCAAAACCCAAATATCCTCGCCCCCCTCCTTCCAACGTCCCACGGTTATCCCCTCCGCAACCTAGGTTGTGACAGAGCTACTACTGTTTTAATACACACTACTGGATTCAGTTACAATTGATAAACCATCCATAATTTTTTTTAGCCACCTAACATACAAAATAACCGCCAAGTATATAAACTGACTACAACAGAATTGTACTCAATAATTCAAGAAGAAAAATTGGCTAACAACAGAATTACCTGAATGGGCTGAAGAAGCAAAAGAAATAAGGATGCATATAACAACTACGGTTTACACAAAATACTCATGGCTGTTCTCTGAGTGGAAATGGGGGAAAACTCAACAAAAACCTATTAAGACTACAGAGATTCATCACTCTCTTCACGCAAAGCACAAAGGCAAAATTTACATCTGAAGATTGTTAAGTTTCTACCTGGTAAGACAGCGCTTTTATCCATGCATTGTTATCAACACCAAGCCACATCTTTGGGAACCAAGAGTCTATTGATGATTTGCTGTGATCAAGGAAAGCCAATTCAATAGATCTCGCAGCATCATGTATTGATTGGACAAGGCCAGTGCTTATGTCTTCATTTTGCAATGCTTTATCCAATTTCACCCTTATTTCCTTCATTTGACTTGCTGGATCAACTTGTGGTACTCCATTAACAGACACACCACTGCCATCATCTTGAGAAGCCAATGGAATACTGTGAACCCGCCTTCTAGTTCTCTGAAAGGCTATCCTCTGTCTCCTAAATTCTAACCATCTAGCACTCAAAATGATCTTCTCAAATTCCGATGGTGAACTTGTTAAATAGCACTTTCTCTTAGAAATTTGAGAATGGAATTTTTTACTCCTTAGATCAACAACACTTCTGCATATGAACCTGAATCCATATACTTTGTCCAGGGTGCAAATCTTTGATGTGCTGCAAACATACCCATTTGATCAGTTAATAATCCAAAACAGTAAACAGAACCGTAAAATGAACTTCATTATATCACAAATATTTGTCCACTAGTTCCACCCATCAAACCAACAGAACAGAAGCCAAAACAAGTTTTGGAACCCGATTCGCAAGTCATTTTTGACGATGAGACTGTGAGACCACAATGCTACAGGCATCACCTTTGCCGGCAAGCTACCAGACCAACCAGGCAGAAATTTCCAGCCTACACACAACCCCGAATCACCCGCCCAACTCAGAGACCAATTCAACAAACCACAAGCAGCCACACCAACACCTCCCAATAGCAAGCCTAATCAGCGCATTCCTGCGCAATACCTCCCACCAGAGAGCTAACAGTAGCAACTAGCGACTAATGGGACAGCTAGCAAAGCCTCGGAAAGACATAGAACGAGATAGAGAGAGAAGTCCGACCTGGCTGCGCAGATGGCTGCCCTCGGCTCGCCGCCGAGGGTGAAGTGTCGCGGCTGCGACGCCACGGCGGTCGCCATCAGGGGCTGCTACTCCTCGAGGCCGACGACGAGACCGGCGCGGGATTCACGAGCTTCACAACAAGCGAGGACGAGAGGGATAGGGTTTATATCTGGAGGGAAGCTGCGGTGGGAAAGAACTCAACCGAAGCAAGGCTTCCAGGCGAGGCGAGCGAGGAGGGGGGAAGAGGGCCCCGGAAACGATAGGCACCGGGAAGGGCCACTTGGCTTCTCCCTTTCTTCTTCTTTTCCTTTTTCTGGGAGTGTCTAGTTTTTTGTGTGTTTTTCTTTTCTTTTCTTTTTTGAAAGGAACAGCATGTATTCCATAACCTGCTACTTGCCGGCAGTGTCACCAGCTACCAGGCTTGTTACAAATTCTGGAAAATGGCCAATCCAGATGTTGAAATTGTCATTTCCTAATTCAGTTCTTAACGCAGCTACGTTACATGTTCTTGAACAAACATTCAACTTTACATCATCAACAGCGACTCTTAACTAGTGCTTTATTTCCTGAAAAAGAACTCCCAGTTCAGCTAGATTATAAGATTCAGTTGAAACTGTTTGCTTCAGCACCTCTGAATCAGTCTCCGGAATGATCCGGCTGCATCCAATTCTAGGTGCGACGTTAACAGCATATAGCATAGCTGGAGAGCATTTGATAAGTACCCTGCAGCAATCAGCTCGCCCGAATCATTTCTGATTACGAAAACACATCTGCCTGTGCTTGTTACTTCATGGAAAGATCCATCGGTGTTAATTTTCATATACTCACTTAGGGGAGGAGACCACCCGTGATTAACATGTTTCTTCTTGGCCATTCTTTTTTCCTTGATGTTCCTCAAAACAAGCACATAATAATCAATTGAAGCTAAAATAATTTGAGGAGCTCTCATCTCCCCTCCTGCATTCACTTTGTTCTTTCATGCCACCATCTCCAAAATAGAGTACACACCTTAATTCTTTCTTCCTCTTCTAGCTGGAACACCTCTTCAAACAAGCTAAAAAGGATCAGGACACTGAATGAGCTTCAGCCCCATCCTCATCAAAACGGTAGCATACAGGGCCTAAGGGTCCATAGCTAGTAGCTAGATGGCTTCTTCTCTCTCTTTGATCTTCAATACAATGTTCTCCTCGATGTTCTTGGGGATCTATTCGATGTAATCTTCTTTTGCGATGCGTTTGTTGAGATATGATGAATTGTGGATTTATGATCAGATTATCTATGAATATTATTTAGTCTTCTCTGAACTCTTTTATGCATGATTAAGATAGTTTTGTATTTCTCTCCGATTTATTGATTTGGTATGGGCAACTAGATTGATTTTTCTTGCAATGGGAGAGGTGCTTTGTGATGGGTTCTATCTTGCGGTGTCCTCACCCATGATAGAAGGGGTAGTGAGGCACGTATTGTATTCTTGCCATTAAGAATAAAAAGATGGGGGTTTTACCATATTGATTGGATCTATCCCTCTACATCATGTCATCTTGCTTAAGGCGTTACTTCGTTCTTGTTAACTTAATACACTAGATGCATGCTGGATAGCGGTCGATGTATGGAGTAATAGTAGTAGATGCAGGCGGGAGTCGGTCTACTTGTCATGAACGTGATGCCTATATTCATGATCATTGCCTTAGATATCATCATAACTTTGCGCTTTTCTATCAATTACTCAACAGTAATTTGTTTACCCATCGTATGCTTTCTTCAAGAAAGAAGCCTGTAGTGAAACCTATGGCCCCCGGGTCTATTTTTATCATTATATTTTCAGATATATAAAACCAATAACCCAAAAATACCTTGCTGCAATTTATTTGCTTTTGCAATTTTATTTATCTTTTATACCCATCTCTATCAGATCTCATCCTTGCAAGTAACTGTGAAGGGATTGACAACCCCTTTATCGCGTTAGGTGCAAGTAATTGTTTGTTTGTGCAGGTGTTGTCATTGGAGACTTGTGTGTTCCTCCTACTGGATTGATACCTTGGTTCTTAACTGAGGGAAATACTTATCTCTAGTTTTCAGCATCACCCTTTCCTCTTCAAGGGAAAAACCAACACAAGCTTAAGTAGCGGGAAGGATTTTTTGTGCCGTTGTCGGGGAGGTTCTAGATCAAGCCTTCCAAGTACCTATCATAAACTCTCATCTCTTGCATTACATTACTCGCCATTAGACTCTCATTTTCCTCTATCCCGCTTCTAAAACGTTTTCAGAAAAACACAAAATATTTGCCTTTTTATTCGCTCTTTCTTTTCGTTCGTCTTTTCGATTGCTTTTTGTTTGCTTGTGTGCTAGATTGCTTGCTTTGTCATGATGTCTCAAGAAAATACCAAGTTGTGTGACTTTTACAACACTAATATTAATGATTTATTAGTACTCAGATTGCTCCCGCCACTAGTGCGGAATCTTATGAAATTAATGTCGCTTTGTTGAATCTTGTTATGAAAGAACAATTTTCTGTTAGTCCTAACGAAAATGTTGCATCCCATCTAAATACTTTCATTGGGTTGTGTGATATGCAAAATAAAAAATATGTGGATAATGCTATTGTTAAATTGAATTTATTTCTATTCTCACAACGAGATCGTGCTAAAACTTGGTTTTCATCTTTGCCTAAAACTAGTATTGATTCATGGAATAAGTGTAAAGATGCTTTTATTTCCAAGTATTTTCCTCCCGCTAAGATCATCTCCCTTAGGAATGATATAATGAATTTTAAGCAATTAGATCATGAACATGTTGCACAATCTTGGGAGAGGATGAAATTGATGATAATAAATTACCCTACTCATGGTTTAAATTTATGGTTGATCATACAAAAAAATATGTTGGATTGAGTTTTGCATCTAGAAATCTTTTAAATTCTGCCGTAGGAGGTACTTTTATGGAAATCACATTAGGAGAAGCTACTAAACTCCTAGATAATATTATGGAAAATTACTCCCAATGGCATACCGAAATATCTTATATTTATAAAAAGTGCATGCAATTGAAGAAATTAATTCTTTGAGTCGAAAGATGGATGAACTTATGAAATTGATTGCTAGCAAGAGTGCTCCTATTGATCCTAATGATATACCTTTTCTACTCTGATTGAGAATAACAATGAATCTATGGATGTGAATTTTGTTGGTAGGAACAATTTTGGTAATAACGCGTATAGAGGCAATTTTAATCCTAGGTCGTTTCCTAGTAATTCCTCTAATAATTATGGTAATTCCTACAGAAATTCTTATGGAAATTATAATAATATACCCTCTGATATTGAGAACAATATTAAAGATTTCATTAATTCTCAAAATATTTTCAATGCTATGGTAGAAGAAAAAATGCTTAAGATGGATGATTTGGCTAGAAACGTGGATATAATTTCTCATGAGATTGAGTCTTTTAAGATTAGATCTATGCCACACAAGCTTGATATTAAGGAGTATATGCAAGCTATTAAAATTTCTATTAATGAAAGTAGGGAGAGAACCGCTAGGATGCGTGCTAAGAGAGAATGGCTAGAAAAGGTATGTTCTTCTAGTTTTTGCAAAAATGATGATGGAGATCTTAAAGTGATTTGTGTGAATCCTATTGAATCTTTGTTTGCTAATATAAAACTTTATAAAGAAGGGACTGGATATGAGTCAAGTTTAGCTAGAAGGCGTCCCAATAATTTGGAGGGTGAAGATCTTAATGAAAAATTTGCTAAAAGTGGGATTGGCGAGGTCAAAACTTTAAGTAGTGATGAACCCACTCTTTTGGATTTCAAGGACTTTAATTATGATAATTTTTATTTTATTTATTGTATTTCCTTGTTGTAATACATGCTTACTTCACCTCATGCTTATAATCAAAACAAGGCTTTCACTAAACATATAGTTGATGCAATGATGAAATCGTTTGAAGAAAAACTTGAGTTGGAAGTTTCAATCCCTAGAAAGCTTTATGATGAGTGGGAACCTACTATTAAAATTAAGATTAAAGATTATGAGTCCAATACTTTGTGTGATTTGGGTGCTAGCGTTTCAACTATTCCAAAAACTTTATGTGATGTACTAGGTTTCCATAAACTTGATGATTGTTCTTTGAATTTGCATCTAGCGGATTCCATTATTAAGAAACCTATGGGAAGAATAAATGATGTTCTTATTGTTGCAAATAGGAATTATGTGCTCGTAGATTGCTTGATATAGATTGCAATCCTTCATGCCCTATTATTCTTGGTAGACATTTCCTTAGAACGATTGGTGCAGTTATTGATACGAAAGAAGGAAACATTAGATTTCAATTTTCGTTAAGGAAGGGCATGGAACACTTTCCTAGAAAGAATTAAGTTACCATACACTACAAAAAATACACTTCTGTGATGATACGTGTTTGTCACAGTAGGTCACGTTTTCTGTCATGCATGTACATCCATGACGATTTTATGACAGAATCAAGATAGTCATACCTGTGCTGTCGTAGAAGTGTTCCATGACATTAACAAAATTATCATCACGGAAGTGTCCACTTCCATGACGATAAATCGCGCGTCACATAAGTGCTTTCATCAAGGGTGACCGACACGTGGCGTCCACCGTAACGGAACGTCGTTAAGCTATCGGGCCCGGTTTTGGATCCGATAACCCGTTAATAGCCCCGACCAATGGGGATTTTTCACGTGTAAAATCATCATTGGCTGGAGGAAACACGTGTCGGCTCACCGTTGGGACAGATGTCATCCACTCATTGGACGGAAGGCGCCTATGATACGTCGACACGTGGCACGGCCCAACAGAGGCCCATTCCTGTGAAAAGGTCGGCCTATTTGACTTGGTCAAAAGGTGGCGGGCCGGCCCACGGAAAGCGTGTTAACGACCTGTTCGCATATAGCCCATTTATAGCCTGCTAACCCAGGGCTCGTTACGGCCTATCCGAATTAGGCCCACTAGCGTCATATGGGCCGTCCAATATGATTCCAACCCGTTTTAACTTTCGGCCCATGTATGGCCCATGACGTCTTTCGGCCCATATGAGGCCCTTTGTAACTCTTGGCCCATTAATGGCCCGTGGTGAAACTGGACCATAATGAACAGTGTATCACTTTATACCCATTAACGGCCCATTACTCCATTGGGCCGTTTCCATCCCATGTTATCTTTCGGCCTTCTCAGGGCCCATTTATTCTTGGGCTCATTTCCAGCATTCGGTTACTTACGCCTGTTACTGTCATTTTCTACTTGTGGGCCAAATTCAGCCCGTTGTTATAGTCAGCCCGTTTGTGGCCCGTTATTACGTTGGGCCGTTTTCATAGCGTCATCAAATACGACCTATTAACGACGGCCCGTTATGGTCGGCCCATGAACGGATGATTCCAACTCTAGCCCGTTTATGGCCATAATGCGGTCTGTTATTGGCCCATGTTTGGCCAATCGATCATACGGCCCATATAGGGCCCATTGATGATACGGCCCGTAGAAGGCCCATTGTGTCTACGGCCCGTAGAAGGCCCATTGTTTCTACCTCCCGTTGAAGGCCCATTGTTTCTACGTCCGGTAGGAGGCCCAGTATCACTACAGTAAATATGTAGCCCATGGTTATTGTGGCCTAGTTTAAAAAAAATAGGTTATTGCGGCCACTAGCAAACCGCGGAAAATGAACTGCACTAACTACAAGCAAACAAATAAACAAGACAACAAGGAAATAAATAAGCAAGCAACTTACGCTAGGCTATCATGGCTGAGGGAGTCCTAGATTAGGGGGTCCTCGGACAGCCAGACTATATGCTTATGCCGAACTGTTGGACTATGAAGATAGAAGATTGAAGACTTCGTCCCGTGTCCGGGTGGGGCTCTCCTTTGCGTGGAAGGCAAGCTTGGCGATTCGGATATGTAGATTCCCTTCTCTGTAACCGACTCTGTGTAACCCTAGCCCCCTCCGGGTGTCTATATAAACCGGAGGGTTTAGTCCGTAGGACAAGAACAATTAGAATCATAGGCTAGCTTCTAGGGTTAGCCTCTACGATCTCGTGGTAGATCAACTCTTGTAATACTCATATCATCAAGATCAATCAAGCAGGAAGTAGGGTATTACCTCCATAGAGAGAGCCCGAACCTGGGTAAACATTGTGTCCCCCGCCTCCTGTTACCATTAGCCTTAGACGCACAGTTCAGGACCCCCTACCCGAGGTCCGCCGGTTTTGACACCGACATTGGTGCTTTCATTGAGAGTTCCACTATGTCTTCACCATAAGGCTTGATGGCCCCTTCGATCATCTACAACGATGCGGTCCAGGGTGAGGTTTTTCTCCCCGAACAGATCTTCGTATTCGGCGGCTTCGCACTGCGGGCCAACTCGCTTGGCCATCTGGAGCAGATCGTTAGCTACGCCCCTGGCCATCAGGTTAGGTTTGGAAGCCCGAATTACACTGCCGACATCCGCAGAGACTTGATCTTCGACGGATTCGAGCCCATGACAGGTACACCCTACAGTCGCGACGAGCATGACCTGGATCTGCCGTCGGACGATGTTCATAAGATCGCACCTGCAGTAGCCCTAGCTTTAAGTCTAGTGCAGATCATGCCATCCGAGGACAGGTGGATGGACCCCGCCATGGAGGCTGCACACTCAGCGGCGATAGAGCCGAACACAGGTTTCACTTCCAAGGAGGTCTGTGTCATCGGACCCTCGGACTCGTCTCCGGCCATAGGCTCAGAACCGCGTGCATCCGTGCCCATCGGATCTAACTGGGCACCGATCATGGAGTTTAGCTCCGCGGATATCTTTCAGCACTCGCCCTTGGGTGACGTGCTAAACTCATTAAAATCTCTCTCCCTGTTAGGAGACTCTTGGCCGAACTATGTCCGGCTTGAGTGGGAAGCGGACGACGAAGGAATTCGTTACCCACTCACCACCCACTTAGTAGCCACTGTCGATGACTTAACCGTGTTGGGGAACATAGTAATTTCAAAAAAATTCCTACGCACATGCAAGATCATGGTGATGCATAGGAACGAGAGGGGAGAGTGTTGTCGATGTACCCTCGTAGACCGAAAGCGGAAGCGTTAGCACAATGCGGTTGATGTAGTCGTATGTCTTCACGATCCGACCTTTCAAGTACCGAACGTACGGTACCTCCGAGTTCAGCACACGTTCAGCTCGATGGCGTCCCACGAACTCCGATCCAGCAGAGCTTTGCGGGAGAGTTCCGTCAGCACGACGGCGTGATGACGGTGTTGATGATGCTACCGATGCAGCGCTTCGCCTAAGCATCGCTACGATATTATCGAGGTGGAATCTGGTGGAGGGGGGCACCGCACACGGCTAAGAGATCAAGAGATCAATTGTTGTGTCTAGAGGTGCCCCCTGCCCCTGTATATAAAGGATCAAGGGGGAGGATGCGGCCGGCCAGGAGGAGGCGCGCCAGGGAGGAGTCGAGTAGGACTCCCTCTTTTCCTAGTTGGAATAGGAGGGGGGAAGGAAGGGAGAGAGGAGAGGAAGGAAAGGGGGGGCGCCCCCCCCCTCCTTGTCCTATTCGGCCTAGAGGGGGAGGGGGCGCGCGGCCTGCCCTAGCCGCCTCTCCTCTTCTCCACTAGGGCCCATGAGGCCCATTAAACTCCCTGGGGGGTTCCGGTAACCCCCCGGTACTCCGGTATATGTCTGAAACCTCCCGAAACACTTCCGGTGTCCGAACATAGTCATCCAATATATCTATCTTTACGTCTCGACCATTTCGAGACTCCTCGTCATGTCCGTGATCATATCCGGGACTCCGAACTACCTTCGGTACATCAAAACGCAAAAACTCACAATACCGATCGTCACCGAACTTTAAGCGTGCGGACCCTATGGGTTCGAGAACTATGTAGACATGACCTAGACACATCTCCAGTCAATAACCAATAGCGGAAGCTGGATGCTCATATTGGCTCCTACATATTCTACGAAGATCTTTATTGGTCAAACCGCATAACAACATACGTTGTTCCCTTTGTCATCGGTATGTTACTTGCCTGAGATTCAATCATCGGTATCTCAATACCTAGTTCAATCTCATTACCGGCAAGTCTCTTTACTCGTTACGTAATGCATCATCCCGCAACTAACTCATTAGCCACATTGCTTGCAAGGCTTATAGTGATGTGCATTACCAAGAGGGCCCAGAGATACCTCTCCGACAATCGGAGTGACAAATCCTAATCTCGAAATACGTCAACTCAACAAGTACCTTCAGAGACACCTGTAGAGTACCTTTATAATCACCCAGTTATGTTGTGACGTTTAGTAGCAGACAAAGTGTTCCTCTGGTAAGCGGGAGTTACATAATCTCATAGTCATAGGAACATGTATAAGTCATGAAGAAAGCAATAGCAACAGACTAAATGATCAAGTACTAAGCTAACGGAATGGGTCAAGTCAATCACATCATTCTTCTAATGATGTGATCCCATTGATCAAATGATAACTCATATCTATGGTTAGGAAACTCAACCATATTTGATCAATGAGCTAGTCAAGTAGAGGCATACTAGTGACACTATGTTTGTCTATGTATTCACACATGTATTATGTTTCCAGTTAATAAAATTCTAGCATGAATAATAAACATTTATCATGATATGAGGAAATAAATAATAACTTTATTATTGCCTCTAGGGCATATTTCCTTCAGTCTCCCACTTGCACTAGAGTCAATAATCTAGATTACACAGTAATGATTCTAACACCCATGGAGCCTTGGTGCTGATCATGTTTTGCTCGTGGAAGAGGCTTAGTCAACGGGTCTACAACATTTAGATCCGTATGTATATTGCAAATCTCTATGTATCCCACCTGGACTTTGTCCCGGATGGAATTGAAGCGTCTCTTGATGTGCTTGGTTCTCTTGTGAAATCTGGATTCCTTTGCCAAGGCAATTGCACCAGTATTGTCAGAAAAGATTTTCATTAGACCCGATGCACTAGGTATGACACCTAGATCGGATATGAACTCCTTCATCCAGACTCCTTCATTTGCTGCTTCTGAATCAGCTATGTACTCCGCTTCACATGTAGATCCCGCCACGATGCTTTGTTTAGAACTGCAGCAACTGACAGCTCCACCGTTCAATATAAACACGTATCCGGTTTGTGATTTAGAATCGTCCGGATCAGTGTCAAAGCTTGCATCGACATAACCATTTACGACTAGCTCTTTATCACCTCCATAAACGAGAAACATATCCTTAGTCCTTTTCAGGTACTTCAGGATGTTCTTGACCACTGTCCAGTGATCCACTCCTGGATTACTTTGGTACCTCCCTGCTAAACTAATAGCAAGGCACACATCAGGTCTGGTACACAGCATTGCATACATGATAGAGCCTATGGCTGAAGCATAGGGAACATCTTTCATTTTCTCTTTATCTTCTACAGTGGTCGGGCATTGAGTCTGACTCAATTTCACACCTTGTATTACAGGCAAGAACCCTTTCTTTGCTTGATCCATTTTGAACTTTTTCAAAACTTTATCAAGGTATGTACTTAGTGAAAGTCCAATTAAGCATCTTGATCTCTCTCTATAGATCTTGATGCCCAATATATAAGCAGCTTCACCGAGGTATTTCATTGAAAAACTTTTATTCAAGTATCCTTTTATGCTATCCAGAAATTCTATATCATTTCCAAACAATAATATGCCGTCCACATATAATATTAGAAATGCTACATAGCTCCTACTCACTTTCTTGTAAATACAGGCTTCACCAAAAGTCTGTATAAAACCACATGCTTTGATCACACTATCAAAGCGTTCATTCCAACTCTGAGAGGCTTGCACCAGTCCATAAATGGATCGCTGGAGCTTGCACACTTTTTTAGCACATTTTTGATCGACAAAACCTTCTGGTTGCATCATATACAACTCTTCTTCCAGAAATCCATTCAGGAAAGTAGTTTTGACATCCATTTGCCAAATTTCATAATCATAAAATGCGGCAATTGCTAACATGATTCGGACAGACTTAAGCATCGCTACGGGTGAGAAAGTCTCATCGTAGTCAACTCCTTGAACTTGTCGAAAACCTTTCGCAACAAGTCGAGCTTTATAGACAGTAACATTACCATCAGCGTCAGTCTTCTTCTTGAAGATCCATTTATTCTCGATGGCTTGCCGATCATCGGGCAAGTCAACCAAACTCCATACTTTGTTCTCATACATGGATCCCATCTCAGATTTCATGGCCTCAAGCCATTTTGTGGAATCTGGGCTCATCATCGCTTCCTCATAGTTCGTAGGTTCGCCATGGTCAAGTAACATGACCTCCAGAATAGGATTACCGTATCACTCTAGTGCGGATCTTACTTTGGTTGACCTACGAGGTTCGGTAGTAACTTGATCTGAAGTTTCATGATCAATATCATTAGCTTCCTCACTAATTGGTGTAGGCGTCACAGGAACCGATTTCTGTGATGAACTACTTTCCAATAAGGGAGCAGGTACAGTTACCTCATCAAGTTCTACTTTCCTCCCACTTACTTCTTTTGAGAGAAACTCCTTCTCTAGAAAAGATCCATTTTTAGCAACAATTGTCTTGCCTTCAGATCTGTGATAGAAGGTGTACCCAACAGTTTCCTTTGGGTATCCTATGAAGACACATTCTCCGATTTGGGTTCGAGCTTATCAGGTTGAAGCTTTTTCACATAAGCATCGCAGCCCCAAACTTTAAGAAATGACAACTTTGGTTTCTTGCCAAACCATAGTTCATAAGGCTGTAACGCCCCGGATCTGATGTGCCAGGTGTCCTCCAGTTATTCACCGTAGTTGCCATGTCATTTGCTTGCGTGTTGCACTTTGCCATGTCATCATCTTCATTTCATGTGCATGTTTTTCAAAACTTGCATCCGTTCGGGTTCCCCCGGTTCTCTCCGTTGTCTGTTCTGAGCCCAAGCACACTCGCACGCACCCGTCGCCCCTCTCACACCTTGTTTCGTGAGCAGGAGAAAAACATTCTCGGAATGGGCCGAGATTTGCCGAGTGGCATTGGTATAGAACCGGTAGACCGCCCGTCAAATTTCATTCCATTTGGAGGTCGTTTGATGCCCCAATGGTTAACCGCATAGCCCGAAACCCCCTTCTATTTGCATCCCATCACCTCTTCACACAGCCCACCTAGCCCATCTAAACCCCCTCCATACTCTCCGTCGTTGGATCACGATTGTGTGGGCAAAAACCGCACCTCATTTGGACTCTCCTAGCTCCCTCTACCTATAAATAGGTCCTCCCCTTCCAAATCTCGGATCCAAACCCTAGTCTACCACCTCCCCGCGCCGCCGGACGCGTCCGCCGACGGCTGGACGCGTTCGTCGCCCCGCAGCCTCGTCGCCCGGACCAATCCGGGGCCGACACGTCATCGCCACCGCCTCCCGCGCCAATCCACCACCGCCACGTGTTCTCTGCGCCTTCTCTCTTTCCTCCCCGCCGCCGCGGCCCTGTAGGCCCAGGTGCGGCCCGTGTGAAGCCCGCCGCTGGAGCCCCGGGCCCGAGCGCCCCGGATCGCCCTGCGCCTCCCGTTTCCCCGCCGCCTGCGTCACCACCTCCTCGTCAGTCGTCGCCGCCCTTCGCCGGCGCTCGCCTCCGCCGGCGCCCCCTCGCCGCCCCGGACGCCCCTCGTCCCCGCCGCCGAGCTCGCCGCCCGCAGCCGCCGTGTGCCGCCCTGAGTGCCCCTCCCTGCTCCTCCATCGGAGGCCGGCGCCCCACCGCCGCGCGCCTCCCGTGCCGCCGGCGAGCTCCAGCTCAGACCTCGCCCCGCCTCCGGCCTCCCCCCTCGTCGCCGGTCATCGTCCCGGCCACTCTGCGCGCCGCCCCATCACCGGATCCGGGCGGGTGGATGAGATCCACCCGTCCCACGATCCAAACGGGCGCCTGGAACCGCACCGTCCGGGATCTCCTCATCCCGCACCGTTCCGTCCAACTTTTCCCGCGAGGTGAAATCTGTCAAGTCCCTGAAAAGTCATTTTATGTGTGCAACTTTGTCTGCTCATAACTTCATGCATGTAGCTCTGTTTTGTATGTACTATATATCAAAATGTTCATTGTGAGACGCTCTTCATTTTGTTTCATCGTGTCATGCTTGTTTGAGTCCATCTTGATGCCATTATAATCGTTGCAAGAGTGCTATATGATGTTAACTGCTGTGTGTTAACAGAACTTGGTGATTTGTCTTTTTCATTGCATTTTGTGTGTGCATCTTATGAGCTTGATGTCTACATGAGGTTTGAGCTACATAATGCCATCTTTACTGTGGTGCAATCCATGTATTTTTGTGAGTCTTGTAGTGAGTGCATCAAGCTTGTGAAGTAGGGTACTTGCTGTTACTGTTTTGCTAGACTGAATATGTTATCTCATGATGCTATGTAAACCTGCTGCTACAAGTCATGCTATACATAATCTTGAGATGTTAACTAAGGATGTTTTGTTATACATGTCATGATCTATCCATCCATGCCCCTGGTTGCATTTATATTCTGCTTTAGCTTGTTGTAATCTTGCTCTCAAATTGCTAAATAATGTTTCTGTCAGCCTGTTAACATTATGTTCAGTTTTGCCATGAGCTTTGCTAGTGATCCATGCACCCTATGAACTTTCTCTTGCCATGCTTAGCTTCATAAATGTGTCTTCTTACCTTTGGTCACCTTTTCATGTCATTTATTTCTCTGTGGTGAGTTGTACAATCTCACCAACATGCCTACTTATCGTTGTTCCAGCCATGTACTGTTATTCTGAATGTGTCATATCATTTGCCATGTTTGCATGGATGCTACCATGTTTTCTGTTGATCTTTGGAATAAGTTCAGTAAGGGAGTTTTGTTCTTTGTCTTTAGTTTTAGCATTACATGCCTTTGTTTGCCATGTTAAGTTCCTGTAACATGTTGTTTGATAGCTCTAAACATTGCAACCTGATGTTATTTCTGCTAAGTCTGTAAACTGTTATTATTTGCAACCTTGCCATGTCCTTTTGAGCATGTTATAGTGTTTTCTGGAGATAGCTCAGTGTTCATGTTTTGTCATGCTTTATCTGTACTTCATGCACATGCCTTTTGTTCTTATGTTGAGGTGTTGTAGCATATTGTTTTGATGCTTGCTAGATGCCTAGTTGCTGTTTTGGACAGCTTGTCCTTTAAACTTGTATAGTGTATGTGTTGAACCGTTGCTCCGTTTTGAGTGTGCTCTATATGAAATTTGCTTGATTTTGCATGAATTTTCATATTATCATGTTGCATCCATGTTTTGAGAGTGTTTGCTTGATGTTTGTGTGTATTTTGCATCAATGACATGTTTAGCTTGTTTTGCTCATATCTTCTAGACCGTAGCTCCAAATTAAATGAACTTTACATGCAACTTGACTAGAATCTCGTGTAGATCATCTTGGTGCATCTTAACTTGCTGCTTAACAACTTGAACATAAGGTTTATTCAGTTCTGGACCAATTTCGAAACTTGCAGATGAGGACCTACCAGATTTCTTATATGTTATTTCCGGCCTCATTTATACTTGCTTTGATGTGTTGCTCTTGTATGCATCATCTCTTGCCATGAGTAGCTTCATGTAGCTTTGTCATGCATCATGCGTGGTTGTGCATCATGTCATGCATATGTGTGGTGTGTTTACCATGTTGTGTGCTTCTTCTCGATAGTTCCTGTTTCATTGCGATCGTGAGGATTCGTTCGTCTACGCTTGGTTCGACTTCATCCGTTCGTCTTCTTCATGGACTTGTTCTTCTTCCTAGTGGGATTTCAGGCAAGATGACCGTCACCTTGGATCTCACTACTATCATTGCTATGCTAGTTGCTTCGTTCTATCGCTTTGGTGCGCTACATATCACTTGTTCTTCAAGCCTCCCAATTTGCCATGTCAGCCTCTAACCTTTTTGACCCTTTCCTAGCAAACCGTTGTTTGTCTATGTTACCGCTTTGCTCCGCCTCTCTTATAGTGTTGCTAGTTGCACGTGAAGTTGAAGATTGCTCCATGGTGGTCAGGATTATGGTTGGGATATCACAATATCTCTTATTTAATTAATGCATCTATATACTTGGTAAAGGGTGGAAGACTCGGCCTTATGCCTGGTGTTTTGTTCCACTCTTGCCGCCCTAGTTTCCGTCATACCAGTGTTATGTTCCTTGATTTTGTGTCCTTACGCGGTTGGGTGATTTATGGAACCCCTTGACAGCTCGCTTTGAATAAAACTCCTCCAGCAAGGCCCAACTTTGGTTTTACCATTTGCCTCACCACCACCTATACCCTTCCCTTGGGTCGGCCAACCCGAGGGTCATCTTTATTTTAGCCCCCCGGGCCAGTGCTTCTCTAAGTGCTGGTCTGAACTGAGTAGACTGTGGGGCCACCTCGGGGAAACTTGAGGGCTGGTTTTACTCGTAGGATGTCTCATCTGGTGTTGCCCTGAGAACGAGATATGTGCAGCTCCTATCGGGATTGTCGGCACATCGGGCGGCTTTGCTGGTCTTGTTTTACCATTGTTGAAATGTCTTGTAAATCGGGATTCCGAGACTGATCGGGTCTTCCTGGGAGAAGGAATATCCTTCGTTAACCGTGAGATCTTGTGATGGGCTAAGTTGGGACACCCGTGCAGGGTATAAACTTTTGAGAGTCGTGCCCGCGGTTATGTGGCAGATGGGAATTTGTTAACGTCCGGTTGTAGAGAACTTGACACCAGATTTGAATTCAAATGCATCAACCACGTGTGTAGCCGTGATGGTCTCTTTTCGGCAGAGTCCGGGAAGTGAACACGATTTTGGGTTATGTTTGACGTAAGTAGGAGTTCAGGATCACTTCTTGATCATTGCTAGCTTCACGACCGTTCTGTTTGCTCTCTTCTTGCTCTTATTTGCGTATGTTAGCCACCATATATGCTTAGTCACTGCTGCAACCTCACCACTTTACCCCTTCCTTACCCATTAAGCTTTGCTAGTCTTGATACCCATGGTAATGGGATTGCTGAGTCCTCGTGGCTCACAGATTACTACAACACCAGTTGCAGGTACAGGTTATGCGATGATCATGACGCGAGAGCGATATTTGCTTGTTTTGGAGTTCTTCTTCTGCTTCTTCTTCGATCAGGGGATAGGTTCCAGGTTGGCAGCCTGGGTTAGCAGGGTGGATGTCGTTTGAGTTTCTGTTTGTGTTTCATCCATAGTCGGATGGTGCTCTTATGTAAGATGATGTTGTATTCGTGTGGCATTGTATGACTTTTGTATGTATCCCCAACTATTATGTAATGATACGATGTAATGATATCCACCTTGCAAAAGCGTCTCCAATATGCGCTTCTATCCTTGGTGGGACCTTCGAGTTCCTTTATGATAGGGTCGCATATTGGGCGTGACAAGTTGGTATCAGAGCCTCGACCGACCATAGGAGCCCCTTGATTGATCGTGTAGTTTAGCCGTTGTCGAGTCTAGAACAAAACTGTTTTCGGAGTCTAGTTATATCGGAGAGTAGGAATTCTTTTTACTCCTCAGCCCCTTCGTCGCTCTGGTGAGGAATCTTGACGTATGTGTTTTGGCTTACTCCTCTTCCCCTTCAAACTTTCTTTAGGATCACGCAGTTGGTTTTTCGTTCGTTGGTTCTTAGCTCTTTTATCAGGTGCATTTCTCGTCAAGTTGAGTCGAGCCTCTTCATCTTTCCCAAGTTCAATCCTCAGTTCTCTCTCAATGAAGTTGTTTCCCCATCCTCAGTTGTTTTCTTTTCCCACCCGCCCACCCTTTTCTTCTCGGAGCTGGAGTCTGTAATCGAGTATCCTTCCTAATCGTGCGACGCATTTGCATTCCTTCAACCGGTGTTTACTCTTCAAGTTATTCATCGGTTTTCCCCCTTCCAAGTTGCCTTTGTTTTCCCGCCCTCCCACCCTCTTCTTCCTGGAGTCCGGGTCTGTTTCGAGCATCAATTCCATTCGTGTGGAGTCTCTTCAGTCTTCCCTCAATCGTTTCAACCGGTGAATTCTCGTCTCGGTGGACATTCTTCATCTCTTTATCTTCTCCGGTGGATTCAATTCCATTTTTTGGTAGTGATTATATTCTTTCCCTCGGCTCAAGTCTTTTCCTTGCTCGTTCGCCTCTCGCCAGTTTATCCTTCCGGAGTGTGCAAGACATCTTAGGAGATTCACCTGTGTTCGAATTAATTCAAGGTTATCACCTCATTTAAATATTTCAATTGTTCCGGTGCATCATCTATATGTTCAACATCCCTTTCCAATGGTGTTTTTCTCTTTACCGGGCCCTAACCCACATGTCTTTTCCTAGGATCTTACCTGACTCTTCTAATTTCCCAGAGCTATTCTCAAATCCTTTTCGAAGTTTGATGTAAGTATGAATTTCATTAGTTAGATCTTTTCCAAGATCAATTTCGAATCATTTTCATTGTTGCCTCAACCTCTCCGCTTTTCGTTCCCCGGAGTGCCTTAACAATTTTGGTGGTGTTTCTCGTCGTCATTTGAAGATTGAAGAAGAGTTTTCCCTCTAAATCTTGCTTGTTCTCTCGAAGACTCGCGGTTCTAGTTTCATGCTATTGTCTCGAATTATTCCATTTGTCAGATATTCTTTTCTTACCCATCCGGAGTATGTCAAGAGTTGTTTTTCCATTTCTTTTCACCGGAGGCCATCGTTCCAGAAGAATTCTTCGTCCTCACATTTCAGATACCATTATCCAATTATCCCGGTGCTTCGTTCAAGTGTTCTTTAATCATCTCATGGTCTCTGTATTCTTTTGCATCTAAATCCCCTCTAGCATATTGGTTCTTCTAATTCTTCCCAGTGATTCATTCTCTGTCGTTAGTCATTTCCGAATTATAACAGTGGTTCTTTCAGATTCTTTTTCTTTGATTATCATATTAATTCATTCATTCTTTCCAATCCTACCGGTGGTTCATGAAGACTTTCTCATGTTTTGCGCCACATACCCCCCCTTAATCCTTTTCAACAAGAATAAGTTGCATGCCAAATACGTTGCTTTTCATCAATTTAATTTGGTGAGGATAGCATAACGTAATTCTTATTCTTACTTCATCATCGTCAAGTAATCCCTTCCTTAGAGTTTGTTCTTGAGGAATAAATTCTAGTTCCAAGTGTTTTTCATCTTTTCGTTTCCGGAGTTCAAATTTTCCTTGGCCATTTTGTCGGGACCTCCATCTAAATCACCGCAAGGCTTAATCTTATTCTTTCATCCTTCATTTCTATCTCATCATCCTTTTGTCACCAGAGTTCTTCATGGTGGTTCTTCATGATTTCACTCATTCTTCAAGAGTTCTTCAAGATTCTTGTTGGAGGAGCGCAAATACCTTTTCCTCTTGCGTCTCGAAGTGTAATTAATTCTCCGTATTCTTCTGTAGTGGAGTTTTCCTTTTTCTTCATTCATCTCAGCTTTTCAGACATTTCGTTGAGGTATAATTTGACCTCAAGTTTTGAGTTGTTTTGATAAGTCCACAACAAGCTTATTCTTTTGTTGTTGATTTTCTCAACAACTCCGTTCAACCCTTCATTCTAAATTCTTTTCATTCCTTTCTTTCAATTCTTCCGGAGGCATTGCATTGTTCATCTCGTCAAGTGTCATCCCATCTTGTGAAGTTCTTATTCTAGTCCTTCTATTTTTCGGTCGAAGTGTTGCCGAAATTCTTTTATTCATTCTTTTTCTATCTTGTTTTAATCGGAGTGGTTTTAGAGTTTGTCTTCGTCTTGAGCTTTTCATTCTCTTCATATTCACCGTTCATCTTTTCTACCCGAGTGCTCTCGACTTTCTTCATCTTTTCTCGCGCGTTCTTACTTCACCTCATCCTCTTTCTCTTCCACCTCGTTCCTAAGATCTCGGGACGAGATCTCTTGTTAGTGGAGGAGAGTTGTAACGCCCCGGATCCGATGTGCCAGGTGTCCTCCAGTTTTTCACCGTAGTTTCCATGTCATTTGGTTGCGTGTTACACTTTGCCATGTCATCATCTGCATTTCATCTGCATGTTTTTCAAAACTTGCATCCGTTCGGGTTCCCCTGGTTCTCTCCGTTATCCGTTCTGAGCCCAACCACACTCGCACGCACCCGTCGCCCCTCTCAGACCTTGTTTCGTGAGCGTGAGAAAAACATTCTCAGTATGGGCCGAGATTTGTCGAGTGGCCTTGGTATAGCACCGGTAAACCACCCGTCAAATTTCGTTCCATTTGGAGGTCATTTGATGCCCCAACGGTTAACCGCGTAGCCCAAAACCCCCTTCTCTTTGCAGCCCATCAACTCTTCACACAGCCCACCTAGCCCATGTAAACCCCCTCCATGCTCTCCGTCGTTGGATCACAATCGTGTGGGCGAGAACTGCACCTCATTTGGACTCTCCTAGCTCCCTCTACCTATAAATAGGTCATCCCCTTCCAAATCTCGGATCCAAACCCTAGTCTGCCACCTCCCCGCGCCGCCGGACACATCCGCCGATGGCCGGACGCGTCCGCCGCCCCGCAGCCTCATCGCCCGGACCAATCCGGGGCTGACACGTCATCGCCGCCGCCTCCCGCGCCAATCCACCGCCGCCACGTGTTCCCCGCGCCTCCTCTCTCTCCTCCCCGCCACCGCGGCCCGGCAGGCCCAGGCGCGGCCCGCGCGAATCCCGTCACCGGAGCCCTAGGTCTGAGCGCCCTGGATCGCCCCACGCTTCCCGTTTCCCCGCCGCATGCGC
>NC_057813.1:310500154-310505338 GCF_018294505.1 Triticum aestivum | reverse complement strand
CCCGCGCCGCTGGCGAGCTCCAGCTCGGACCTCGCCCCGCCTCCGGCCTCCCCCCTCGTCACCGGCCGTCGTCCCGGCCACTCCGCGTGCCGCCCCATCGCCGGATCCGGGTGGGTGGATGAGATCCACCCGTCCCGTGATCCAAACGGGCGCCTGGAACCGCCCCGTCCTGGATCTCCTCATCCCGCATCGTTCCGTCCAACTTTTCCTGCGAGGTGAAATCTGCTAAGTCCCTGAAAAGTCATTTTATGTGTGCATCTTTGTCTGCTCATAACTTCATGCATGTAGCTCCGTTTTGCATGTATAATATATCAAAATGTTCATTGTGAGATGCTCTTCATTTTATTCCATTGTGTCATGCTTGTTTGAGTCCATCTTGATGCCATTATAGTTGTTGCAATAGTGCTATATGATGTTAACTGCTGCGTGTTAACAAAACTTGGTGATTTGTCTTTTTCATTGCATTTTGTGTGTGCATCTTATGAGCTTGATGTCTACATGAGTTTTGTGCTACATAATGCCATATTTACTGTGGTGCAATCCATGTATTTTTGTGAGTCTTGTAGTGAGTGCATGAAGCTTGTGAAGTAGGGTACTTGCTGCTACTGTTTTGCTAGACTGAATCTGTTATCTCATGATGCTATGTAAACCTGCTGCTACAAGTCATTCTATACATAATCTTGAGATGTTAACTAAGGATGTTTTGTTATACATGTCATTCTCTATCCATCCATGCCACCGGTTGCATTTATAGCCTGCTTTAGCTTGTTGTAATCTTGCTCTCAAATTGCTAAATAATGTTTCTATCAGCCTGTTAACATTATGTTTAGTTTTGCCATGAGCTTTGCTAGTGATCCATGCATCCTATGAACTTTCTCTTGCCATGCTTAGCTTCATAAATGTGTCTTCTTACCATTGGTCACCTTTTCATGCCATTTATTGCTCTGTGGTGAGTTGTACAATCTCATCAACTTGCCTACTTATCGTTGTTCCTGCCATGTACTGTTATTCTGAATGTGTCATATTATTTGCCATGTTTGCATGGATGCTCCATGTTTTCTGTTGACCTTTGGAATAAGTTCAGTAAGGGAGTTTTGTTCTTTGTCTTTAGTTTTAGCATTACATGCCTTTGTTTGCCATGTTAACTTCCTGTAACATGTTGTTTGATAGCTCTAAACATTGCAACCTGATGTTATTTCTACTAAGTCTGTAAACTGTTATTATTTGCAACCTTGCCATGTTCTTTTGAGCATGTTATAGTGTTTTCTGGAGATAGCTCAGTGTTCATGTTTTGTCATGCTTTATCTGTACTTCATGCCCATGCCTTTTGTTCTTATGTTGAGGTGTTGTAGCATATTGTTTTGATGCTTGCTAGATGCCTAGTTGCTGTTTTGGACAACTTGTCCTTTAAACTTGTATAGTGTATGTGTTGAACCATTGCTCCGTTTTGAGTGTGCTCTATGTGAAACTTGCTTGATTTTGCATGAAGTTTCATATTATCATGTTGCATCCATGTTTTGAGAGTGTTTGCTTGATGTTTGTATGTATTTTGTATCAATGCCATGCTTAGCTTGTTTTGCTCATATCTTCTAGGCCGTAGCTCTGAATTAAATGAACTTTACATGTAACTTGACTAGAATCCGTGTAGATCATCTTGGTGTATCTTAACTTGATACTTAACAACTTGAACATAAGTTTTATTCAGTTCTGGACCAATGTCGAAACTTGCAAATGAGGACCTACCGGATTTGTTATATGTTATTTCCGGCCTCATTTAAACTTGCTTTGATGTGTTGCTCTTGTATGCATCATCTCTTGCCATGAGTAGCTTAATGTAGCTTTGTCATGCATCATGCTTGGTTGTGCATCATGTCATGTATATGTGTGGTGTGTTTACCATGTTGTGTGCTTCTTCTCGATAGTTCCTGTTTCATTGCGATCGTGAGGATTCATTCGTCTACGCTTGGTTCGGCTTCATCCGTTCGTCTTCTTCATGGACTTGTTCTTCTTCCTAGCGGGATTTCAGGCAAGATGACCGTCACCTTGGATCTCACTACTATCATTGCTATGCTAGTTGCTTCGTTGTGACGCCCCCGATTCAATCGTACACTAATCATGCACACAAATGTGTACGATCAAGATCAGGGACTCACGGGAAGATATCACAACAGAACTCTAAAACATAAATAAGTCATACAAGCATCATAATACAAGCCAGGGGCCTCGAGGGCTCGAATACAAGTGCTCGATCATAGACGAGTCAGCGGAAGCAACAATATCTGAGTACAGACATAAGTTAAACAAGTTTGCCTTAAGAAGGCTAGCACAAACTGGGATACAGATCGAAAGAGGCGCAGGCCTCCTGCCTGGGATCGTCCTAACTACTCCTGGTCGTCGTCAGCGGGCTGCACGTAGTAGTAGGCACCTCCGGTGTAGTAGGGGTCGTCGTCGACGGTGGCGTCTGGCTCCTGGACTCCAGCATCTGGTTGCGACAACCAGAAAGAAAGGAAAGGGGGAAAAAGGGGGGGGGGAGAAAGCAACCGTGAGTACTCATCCAAAGTACTCGCAAGCAAGGAGCTATACTACATATGCATGGGTACATGTGTAAGGAGGCCATATCAGTGGACTGAACTGCAGAATGCCAGAATAAGAGGGGGATAGCTATTCCTATTGAAGACTACGCTTCTGGCAGCCTCCGTCTTGCAGCATGTAGAAGAGAGTAGATTGAAGTCCTCCAAGTAGCATCTCCAAGTAGCATCTCCAGTAGCATCGCATAGCATAATCCTACCCGGCAATCCTCTCCTCGTCGCCCTATTAGAGAGCGATCACCGGGTTGTATCTGGCACTTGGAAGGGTGTGTTTTATTAAGTATCCGGTTCTAGTTGTCATAAGGTCGAGGTACAACTCCAAGTCGTCCTGTTACCGAAGATCACGGCTATTCGAATAGATTAACTTCCCTGCAGGGGTGCACCACATAACCCAACACGCTCGATCCCATTTGGCCGGAGACACTTTCCTGGGTCATGCCCAGCCTCGGAAGATCAACACGTCGCAGCCCCACCTAGGCACAACAGAGAGGTCAGCACGCTGGTCTAAACCTAAGCGCACAGGGGTCTGGGCCCATCGCCCTTAGCACACCTGCACGTTGCGTACGCGGCCGGTGAGCAGACCTAGCAACCTCCATTACAAAGGAAGTTGCGTTAACGCAGTCCAACCCGGCGCGCGCCGCTTAGTCGCTGACGCCACGAAGGCTTCGGCTGATACCACGATGCCGGGATACCCATAACTACTCCCGCGTAGATGGTTAGTGCGTATAGACCAAATGGCCAGACTCAGATCAAATACCAAGATCTCGTTAAGCGTGTTAAGTATCCGTGAACGCCGAACAGGGCCAGGCCCACCTGTCTCCTAGGTGGTCTCAACCTGCGCTGTCGCTCCGCCACACAGTAACAGTCGGGGGCCGTTGGGAACCCAGGCCCACCTCTCCCGGGATGGAGCCACCCGTCCTTTCAGCCCCCTCATCAGAAACACTTGCGGGTACTCATCGAGCTGACCCGACTTTAGTCACCATCTGTATAGTATGTATGTATGGTATATACCCATGATCACCTCCCGAGTGATCACGGCCCAATAGTATAGCAAGGCAGACTGACAAGAATGTAGGGCCAATGATGATAAACTAGCATCCTATACTAAGTATTTAGGATTGCAGGTAAGGTATCAACAGATGTAGCAACAATGTCAGGCTATGCATCAGAATAGGATTAACGGAAAGCAGTAACATGCTACACTACTCTAATGCAAGCAGTATAGAGGAGAATAGGCGATATCTGGTGATCAAGGGGGGGGGCTTGCCTGGTTGCTCAGACAAGGAGGGGTCGTCGGTGACGTAGTCGACCATAGGGGCATCAGCATCGTCACGGGGTCTATCGGAGAGAAGAGGGGTGAGAAACAGTAAATACATAGCAAGCAAGTGCATAACAGTACAACAAGCAGAGCTAGACGTGTTCTAACGCGGTATGAGGTGATACCGGTGAAGGGGGGAAACATCCGGGAAAGTATCCCCGGTGTTCCGTGTTTCCGGACAGATGAACCGGTGGTGAAATGTTGCAGGTTCACTATGCTAGGGACGCGTGGCGGACGAACGGGCTGCGTTTCCGGGTTCGTCTCGTCGTTCTGAGCAACTTTCATGTACAACGTATTTTCATCCGAGCTACGGTTTATTTTATATTAATTTTAAAAGGATTTTATCATTTTCTAGAATTAACAGAATTAATTTAATCCTCTAATGCATTTATGACGTCATCATGACGTCAGCGGTCAACTCTGGCTGTTGACCCGGTCAACCTGACATGTGGGTCCCGCATGTCATACTCTGTTTATTCTAATTAGGATTTAACTAATCTAATTACTGTTTAATTAATTAACAATAGTTAATTGGGTGAACTAAACATGATTAGTTAAGTTAATTAATTTAGTTTATTTATTTATTTATTTATTTATTTTTATTATTTTTTCATTCTTTTTTTTCGTTCTAATCTGGGGCTGGCCCCACTGGTCAGGGACCCAGCCCAACCGGGGCGGGCGAACGGGAAACGGGCGTAGTTGAGCGCCCGATTGGGCGCAGCGAGGCGAGGCCGTGGCCACGGCGGGGCGACGCGCGAGTAGTGGGGCGGCGGACGAGCAGCGGGGGGAGGCAACGGCGACCGCGTGCAGCGGTGGTCGGGGCTGACGGGCACGGCAGGACGTGCGTGTGAAGGCCACAGCCAGGGGGCGCGCCCTGGCACGAGCGTGTGTGTGTGCGACCGGTGGTGGTGAGCACGAGCGCCTAGCGAGCTCTCGTTGCGGCTGTCCGGCGAACTCCGGCGACGAAGAAACGGAAAAGGGGGAAACAAGGAGATCGAGGGGGAGGCTCACATCGAGCGGCAGGGAACGAGGCAGCGGGGCGCGAGGAGGGCGACGGGGACGACGGTGTCGGAGTGGAGGCAGGCCGTCGAGGAAGACGGGGCCGGTCCAGCAACAGGGTCGGGGAGGCGACGGGAGGCGCGGGGCATCGACTGCCCAGACCGGATCCACGCGCGGCAGAAGCTTTGAGGAGGAGGGCGCCAGCGACGAAGGGGTCAGCGCGGCGGCGGCGACGCGGTCGTCGGAGGCAAGCGCGGTCGTGCCCCGATCCAGATTGGA
>NC_057813.1:310042677-310043210 GCF_018294505.1 Triticum aestivum | reverse complement strand
GCACCACCCCGCCGCCCCGTAGCTACGTCCCCGTCGCCACCACTTCCCGACCAGCGCCCCTCCGTCGGCGAGCAACCCCACCGCCCGGCGTCCCTGGGCCCTGCCGGCGTGCTGTAGGCCCCCACCCCTGCCGCAGGTGAGCCCCGGTCGCACCCCTCTTCTCCTATTTTTTCCTGTTTTTTCCTGTTTTTTAGTTTAGATTACTTTTAGTTTAGATTTAGATTTAGTTTAGTTTAGATTACTTTTAGGTTTGCTTTTATATTTAGTTTAGTTTACATTACTTTTAGTTTGGTCTTAGGTTTAGTTTAGTTTTAGCTTTATGTTTAGTAATGAAAAAAACTAAGAATAATTAGAAGAAGAGGAGGAGAAGAAGAATAGCTAGGTTTGGTGTAGTTTTTTCCTGTTTTGTTTTAGGTTAATTAGTGCTAGGTTTAAGAAGAGGAAAAGGAGGAGGAGAAGAAGAGGAGGAGGAGGAGGAGGAGGAGGAGGAGGAGAAAGAAGAAGAAGAAGAAGAAGAAGAAGAAGAAGAAGAA
>NC_057813.1:310041051-310041636 GCF_018294505.1 Triticum aestivum | reverse complement strand
CTGTTGTTGTTGCTGTTGCTGGTGTTGCTGTTGCTGCTGCTGTTGTTGCTGTTGTTGTTGTTGTTGTTGTTGTTGTTGTTGTTGTTGTTGTTGTTGTTGTTGTTGTTGTTGTTGTTGTTGTTGTTCTTGTTTTGAACTAGCATCTTCATCAAGGCATTCTGCTGCTGGATCAACTGAGTGAGCTCCGTTGGGAACACGAATTCGGTGTCACGTCTCGGAGGCATCTGATGGGTTAGAAGGGATGAGAAAACAAAATAGAATAAGGTCTAAGAGAGATTTCACTACCCATATGCACATGAGGAAAATACAATCACTACTAGAACGTGCCCAGCTAACGGCCGCCCACTAGCTAACGGCAAAGAACGTGCCCAGCTAACGGCTGTCTCCCCTTTTGTTATGCGCGCGGACGGCAAAGAACGTGCCCCCACTAATTAGTAACGGCCGCCCCACCCCAACTGCTCTCTCCCCTCACTCTCACCCTCTCTCCACCCCGCGCCCCCACTCACCAGCGCCCGCACCACCGCCGCCGCCCAGACGCTGCCGCCGCCACACCCCGCCGCTCCGGAGCTCTGTGGCCTCGTCGCC